>NW_028255678.1:0-47500 GCF_964263255.1 Lissotriton vulgaris
AATTCCACTCCACTCTACACTACTGTACCATACACCACTCCACTCTATTCCACTCCACTATATGTTACTCTGCTCTACGCTAATCTACTCTATGCCACTGAACTTAATGCCACCAACCATATGCCATTACAATATACTCCACTGAACTTCATGCCATTTCACTCTACACCATTCTATTGTATGTCATTCCACTCTATGCAATTCCACTCTATGCTACCTGACTCTATGCCACTCCACCATATGCTATTTCACTCGACACCACTCCACTCTATGTCACTTCATGGTGTGCTGTTCAATTCTACATGACTCCACTCCACTCGACTCTATGCCACTCCACTGCACGCCACTGCACTCTACGTTATTCCACTCTATGCCACTCTACACCACTCCAGTCTATGGTATTCCATTCTACACCACTACAATCTATGCCACTCAACACATTGTCACTTCAATCTATGTTATTCATCTCTACTCTACTCCACTCTAGGCTATTTCACTCTACGGCACTCCACCATACATGACTTTACACCACTCTACTCTACGGTATTCCACTATTCGTTAGTCCACTCTAAGCCACTAAACTCTACTCAATTCCACTATATGCCACTATACTATACACTACTCCCCTCTATGCCACTGCACTGCACTCCGTTGTATGACACTCACCTGTAAGACACTACACTCAACGATGTTCTGCTCCACGGTACTGTATGACAGTCCACTTAATGGTACTCCACTCAACGACACACCACTCTATGATTTGAAACACATTTATATCTATATAAATGAAAATGTAACTGTTCATTTGTTCAAAATCTCAAATCTCTGAAAGTTCTTCACCGATTGCTTTGAAATTTTGACACAACGTTGCAATCGAATACGCGCGTGTTTTTATATGCACAACGTTGGATTCAAATACGCGTGGGTCGAATACACACATGTTTTTAATCGAAAGCACAAACAAACACATAACAATGTCAATGTGCGTTTGATAAAATTCTTAAATCTACGAAAGTTCTTCACCGATTGTTTTTAAATTTTGACACAACGTTGAATTCGAATAAGCGCGTGTTTATAAATACACAACGTTGGATTCAAATACGCGTGTCAAATACACACATGTTTGAAATCTAAAGGACGAACAGACCCTATCGATTGGGTTGCTGCACAACAACTACAATAGACGCATAGAGACAATAGTCTACATATATTGGACAGTTGGTGTCAGGATGACAGACCGGGAAGTGGATGGAGGGAGGGGGGAGGAGCTGGTTCACTTTGCAACCCAAACAGACCCTATTGATTTGGTTGCTGCACAACAAATACAAGGGACGCATATCGACAATAGTCTACATATATTAGGATGGACAAAAATATATTGTATACCCACAAGCATTGTGAAATTAAACATATTAGAAACGTGCGCTTACTCTTTTCTTTCTATTCCATTTAACCAGACTGAGCCACAGCAACGCGTGGCCGGGTACATCTAGTTAAAAAATAAAAACCACTGGACTTCAATGAAAAAACAAAGTTTAACGATTAGTTGGAGTTAAGGAAATGTTATCATTTCTTTCGATAAAAACCAAACCTTAATTACATTACATTAGAAATTCAGAAGTTAGAGTTAAACTTTAAATGTAAAATTTACACACATCGCCTTTAAATTTCTATAACTTTATTGAATCTTTCTATAACAACTTGACTTAAACTACAGAAACATAAGAAATTCTAAAGGTATAGTTATAATGTATGCAACACCTATCACTCTCGTACCTCTGTACACACAGTTGGCTAGCCACAATACATTAAGTATAACTTGTGCCTACGCACTGCTTCAACCCTTTCAAATCACATCACTTTTAGACTGATAAATCAGAGCGTGCTCGATTTACAAAGGTAAACTCATACTTTGGTGTACTACTCTTAGGTATTCACAAAGCTAAACTTACACCAAAAGTATTAGTTTACGACTTTCAGTATTCATAAAAGGGGTACACAGACAAAATATCGATTTTTAAATATCGATATGCAAAAATATCGAAGTTTAAATATCGAAATACAAAAATATCGAAGGTAAGTAATATCGACAGTCTAAATATCGATATTGGTATGATATCAGTAATATCGAAGTTGTAAATATCGATGTTAATAATATCGAAATTAATAACTTTGATGTTACTAATATCAATTTTTAAATAAATTTAGTGTATATTATATTGTATTTATTATGTTTTATTATTTATTTTTAATGTTATTTTATTAAATATTGCCTTTTACTACTATAGCGGGTTTTGGGTTTATAGGGGAATAGGGTGGGAAGTAATTTAATTATGTTAAATTAAATATTAATTAGTAGGAATTATTAATTAATTAATTGAGAATTAATTTTTAATTATTTTTAATTAATTTATTAATTGATAAATATGTTCTGTAGCGGGTTATGGGTTTATAGGGGAATAGGGTGGGAAGTAATTTAATAATAATTAATTAATTGATATATGTTTGTAGATATTTTAATTAATAATTAATTGGTAATTAATTTCTATTAATTAGTTAATTAATTATTATAATTTTTTACATATTTATAATTATTAATTAGTTGGTAATTAATTATTATTAATTATTTAATTACACTAATTATAGTAATATTTTTTATATATAATTTATTGTTATTCTTAATTAATTAATTGTGCAAAATAATATTAATTATTAAATTAAATTAATTACAGCAAATGTGCTAATATATTTACTTTATTGTTATTGTTAATTAATAATTAATTGGTAATTAAATAATATTAATTAATTTTGGGTACAGGGGTATTTTTAGGGTTCAGGGTCAGTTTTCAGTTCATGGGTACAGGGGTATTTTTAGGGTTCAGGGTCAGTTTTCAGTTTTTGGGTAAAGGGGTATATTTAGGGTTCAGGGTCAGTTTTCAGTTCATGGGTACAGGGGTATTTTTAGGGTTCAGGGTCAGTTTTCAGTTTTTGGGTAAAGGGGTATTTTTAGGGTTCAGGGTCAGTTTTCAGTTCATGGGTACAGGGGTATTTTTAGGGTTCAGGGTCAGTTTTCAGTTCATGGGTAAAGGGGTATTTTTAGGGTTCAGGGTCAGTTTTCAGTTTTTGGGTAAAGGGGTATTTTTAGGGTTCAGGGTCAGTTTTCAGTTCATGGGTAAGGGTATTTTTAGGGTTCAGGGTCAGTTTTCAGTTTTTGGGTAAAGGGGTATTTTTAGGGTTCAGGGTCAGTTTTCAGTTTTTGGGTACAGGGGTATTTTTAGGGTTTAGGGTCAGTTTTGGGTTTTTGGGGTACAGGGATATTTTTAGGGTTCAGGGTCAGTTTTGGGTTTTTGGGTAATGGGGTATTTTTAGGGTTCAGGGTCAGTTTGGGGTTTTTGGGGTACAGTCGTACAGGGTAAAAATAAAATAAATTTAAATTAAATCAATTAAATGAAATCAAAAAATATAAAATTAAATTATTAAGTTTTTAATTTATTTTAAATGTATATGTATTAGTTTTAATTTTTTAATTATGTTTTAATATTTTTATTTAATATTTGTAACATTATATGTATTTTATAATTATTTTTACATTATTATTAATACATTTAAAAAAACGATATTTTTAATTTCGATATTTTTGTACTACGATATTATTTTTTCGATATTTTTGTACTTACCTTGTTAGGGATAGGATTCCTATATTTTTGACTTCGATATTTTTGTTCCGATATTTTTGTATTTCGATATTTTTGATTTCGATATTTTGTCAGACATTCCATAAAAGGGCTTTACGAGTGGTATCTTTATGTGTGCACTCAGGGCAGAATCTCCTCCCCAAGTGCGGAGACTCCACTTCAGGTGCGGATATTGGACGGAGTGGAGTAAAAATACTACTTGTAATACCAAAAGTCGTAAACTCAGACTTTTGGTCCAAGTTTACCTTTGTGAATACGTAAAAATAGAAAACTTACACAAAAGTGTAAGTTTACCTTTGTGAATTGGGCCCAGCATTCCCGATAAGACTTGTGACATGTCTAATAAAATCATAAAATCTTTTATAAAACACTGTGCTTGGAAAAGTGGTGATTTAGAGTTAATGTAATGTGGTTAGCGAGTTGCCAACAGTGTGTACGGAGGTGCGTGAGTGACAAAAAATTGAAGGTAGTGTTTTTAATTTTTGAAAAACCAACTCAAATGGGCAAACACTCCGGTGAGCTGCCAACCAGTATCAGGCCCCTACCACACATTTTCTTTTTTTGATATTTATTTTTAGGTCCTGCAGGGGTCCCACAAGATCACACTGAGGCTGTTCTGGCCTCGGCAGGAGTCTAACAGGACCAAGACAACCTTTATTTCCTTTTCATTTTGGTCCTAGGAGGTGGCCCTCTAGAGCACAGCACACAAGGAGTTAGGCGGTCAAGGTATTATTACCCTGCCGCCTCTTCTGTTTTTCTAATTGTTTTTGGGAACTCCCAGAGTCCTGTAATAGCAGTCACAACATTTCTCCTCATGTTACGGCCAGCAAATTAGAACTCTCTGTCCTGCACGACTGCATGACTGACCAATTAGGACATCTCTGTTTTGTCTTTTTTTTTGCAGTGTGAGGCCCACAGTAGTCCCGCAATGCTAGATATCACTATTTTTTTAACATTGATTTCTCTGAAAGGGGTGTACAGATTTACGGTGGTAGTTCATGTACTATGGCTAGCGAGCTGACAGCACTATGCGGTGAGGTGCGCGTGTAATAGGAATTTGAAGTTGGTGGTTAAATTACAAATCTAAGGTATAACTATAACATTAGAATACTCAATCTTTTTGTAGTTTATATTGGGTATCTATAGAAAGAATAAATACAGATTTCCAAACTATACCTTATCCTTCAGCTTTGGTCTTTCATTTAATTTCAATGGTTTTTATTTTTTAATAAAAAGTTGCTTCAAATCGTAGAGTCAAGTTTCACTGAGCTAAGTGTCATTAAGTGGAGTGTTGTAGAGTGCTGTTGATGAGAGTGTCATACAGTGTATTGCCGTACAGTGAAGTGTCACAGAGTGGTGAAGAGTGGAGTGGAGTATAGTGGAGTTGCATAGCATAGAGTGGAGTAAAGTGTTATATAGTGAAGTGGTGTGGTATGTCATACTTTGGTATGAAGTATTGTAGAGTAAAGTGTTATGTTGTACAGTGGAGTGGCATGTCATACCGTAGATTTGATTGTCATACAGTGAAGTGTCATAGTCTGGGGTGTCATGTAGTGGAGTGTCATCAAGCAGAGTGGCATAGAGTGGACTAGAGGGTGTACAGTGGAGTAACTGAGTACCGTGTATTAGAGTGGAGTGCTGTGTTATAGGCAGAGTGGAGTAGAGTGGGTTGGAGGATCATACAGAGAGTAGTTGCATAGAGTATTTCAGAATGGAGAAGAGTATTGCAGAGTGGCTTAGAATAAAGTAGAGTGTCATACAGTGGAGTAGAGTGTTGTACACTTGAGAATAGGGACAGACTTATAGAGTGGAGTTGCATAGAGTGGAGCAGAGAGTGGAGAAGCATAGAGTGGAATGTTTACAGTGGCAAAGAGTGAGATAAAGTGTCGTACAGTGGAGTAGAGTTAAGTGGAGTTGAGTGAAGTGGCATAACACAGAATGCAGTAAAGTGTGATAGAGTGGATTGAAGTGTTGTAGAGTATAGTGGAGCGGTGTATTATACAGTGGAGCAAAGAGTCATAGAGTGAAGTGGCGTGTCATACAATGGATTGGAGTGGCATGTTGTAGAGTGTCAGAAAGTGTAGTATAGTGAAGTAAAATGGAATGGATAAAGTGGATTAGGGGGTTGTAGAGTGGAGTGGCATAGAGTGCCATAGACCCAGCTAAGAAATGGACGGCAGCTGCCTTGCAAATCAATGCCTTTACCCTAAATAATGGGTTGAGAGCTTGTAATGGGAGAACACCCTCAGATTGCGATGGGAAGGTCACTTTTACCTTGATAGGAGGCTCGAGCTGCATTGATTACATCCTGGTAGATATTAGGTTGTGTTGCCTGGTTATTGGCATGGAGATGTCCTGCATAAGGATAGTGACTACAATGCTTTGGATCAATCCTTGAATTTAATGGGCTACTTCATCTCTTCTCAACATGAATCACTTGATACTAGGTTGATTCCTACTGTCAATCATTTGTTATTATCATGACCCATTGTGTCCAGTTGCAACTCTTCGAGTTGCTTGTTTCTGCACTGGAAGCAGTTCTTGTGCTGGGGGGAATATATTAGTAGTCACCTCATGGAAAGCTTTTTCAGCTATTCATCAAACTCGTTCTGTTCTAGAAAGGACCTCTTTAGAGAAGAGGATAGATCCCTTCCTAAGCGGGCCAAGGAGGCAAATTAGTATACCAAGGATTGTAGGGCTTCTAGATGTTTCCTTGTGGTCAATATCAAAAGAGGTATTAGAGCCTTAATTAAGGATGCCTGGTTCTCCTACAACGTTGTCATTTTAAAGGCTAAATGTGAGCATGATTTGACGGTTTGGGAGACACTTTTGTCCGCAGCAAATGGGAATGGTTATCACCGGTTTTGGCATACATTGGCCAATAAGGGCCCAGGATCCTCTGGCCCTTTAACATGTAATATTTTAGCTACTGCCTGGGTTGAACATTTTTCTGGCCTATATGTGTGCCCTGAGACTTGTGTGAACAGCGAGAGATTGGTTAGTCATCACAAGTCTTGCTTAGTGGAGATTCTTCCGGCCAGTTTGCTTGCTCTGTAGCCCCAATCACAGTGAGTGAAGTGGTAAATGCTATTGATTCATTCACGCCAGGGAAAGCGCCTGGCCTTGATAAATTTCCAGGAGATCTTTTTAAAGCAGAGAAGGAATTCTGGGGTCCTTATTTAACCGTGGTTTTTAACAGCATTATGAATGGATTACCTTTGTGTCAGTCAAGGGCCTTAGGTCACCTTCATCTAATTATCGACTGATAAGTCTTATTGATAGCTCAGAGAAGCTTTTTGGTCAAATTCTATTGAGTCAACTGCAGTATTGGATTGAGGCTACAGACGTGCTTACAACTTTACAAATGGGGTTTAGGGCTGGGACTAGTACCATTGACCGGGTCCTTCAACTGCAGTTAATATATTGGAAACATGTTGCACTGGGTGGTGGTCGTGTATAAGTTAGTTTTGTTGATCTTCGGTCAGCATTTGTGACCTCTGGGGAATTCACTGATCCTTTCCCAGTCTCTTGAGGTGTGAGACAAGGATGTGTTTTAGTCCAAACACTGTTTTTACTTTTTATCAATGATCTAGTGACTCATTTGGAACAGTGTAAGCATGATGCACCTACTCTGGCCAGCAGGAAAATCCCAGCACTTCTGTTTGCGGACAACACTTTGTTGATCTCTAAGTCTCCCATGGGCATACAAAACCTGCTTAATCAATTTGGTGTCTTCTGCAGGTAGAGATGGCTGGAGATTAATATTAGTAAAACCAAGTATATTGTTTTAAATCCCTGTCCTAGAACCGGGACTCATTCAGTTTACAATGGGGTACCCCCGGAGAGAGTTCTCACTTTTGATTAGCTTGGTTTTACCCTTAATAATTCTTTTGGCTCGTCCTCTCAGATTCAGAAGAGTGAACTTAGATTGGAGTAGGATACGGGCGATATCCTGAGGATGGGTCTAGGCTCTAGTTTTTGTACTGTTACTTCTGGTTTACATATTTATAATTTGCAGGCATTGGGAGGGTAACTGTATGGGGGTGAACTCTGGGGCCTTGACAATATAAATCACATGGTAATGGTGAAGAGCCATTTTTTACGTGTCCTCACCAATTTGCCAGAAAGTACCCCCCTTGCACCGTTGCAGCTTGATCTGGGTATTTGCTCTGACACATTATAGGCTGGGTCTTTAAGATGTTTAAAATTGTCGTGGGCATGGTAAGATTGCTTAGAATACATCAAACCCAGCCTAGCTGAGATATGTTGTGGGAGCCTTTGGGCAAATCCTGAAACTGCTGGTAGGATGACAAAGCCCATGCTAAAAGCAATGTTTTGGAGACATATAGCTGTAGGGTTTAACAGGTTATGGAATGTGGGTGCCTTGACAGCAGCTTTTTTGGACTTCAAGGATTCCTATTCTTCGGAAGAGTATATGGATGATGCTGAGACTCTGGCTGCTAGAACTCTGTACATTAAATTTCAGTCTGGGACTCTGCCTTTTCGCCTATTTACAGTGAGATGGCAGTGTTCCCTTATAGAACACGAGATGAGTTGTCCCTTTTGTGCTGGGATTAAGGAAACTGTAGAGCATGTTTTCTTCTTCTGCCCCCAGTATTTTCCTCATTGGAGAGCCTGTATTGACACACTTTATCATAATCTGGAGGTAAGGGACCACAGTTCTGCCTTTAAGAATTTTAAGATCCAATACAGCCCACCCAATATTTTTTGCAGTCTCCCGATTTGTTTTATTTATGTGGAGGTTTAGATTGAAGTGGGCTACTGTTCGATCTACAGACCAGGTTGTGTGATATGTTTTTCAATATCTGCCATTGCTGCTATTGCAATATTATTATGTGTTATTAGTTGGATTGCATTTGTTTTAGAATTACTGAATTTTTTAAAATCTTTTTTTTAAATATTTGTTGTTTGAGTATGAATGACAGTTGTAGTTTTATCCTGTTTTATGATTTGTGCTTTTATGGCTTTTGGCTGAAATAAAGTTGAAATTGATAGTGTTGTAGAGTTGATTGGCATAAAATAGCATAGAGTGAGTGTCAAAATATAATTTTGGGACTGGAAAAAAAAGGGCAAAGCAACATTGTAGGTAGGTATTGAAATAAAACATAAACAAAACATTTAAAAAATGAAAAAACCCAGTGAATTTTGCCCAATATAGTTTGGGTGAGCTAGCTATAACTTGCCCTTCCATCATGCACTGCTTATGACTCATTGATGGCATCACTCATGACATAATGCATTCATTGTGACAGCATCCTATAGGATTTGTGGACATAAGTAATTAAGCACACTAAAACTGTGCCCAATTTTTTTATCACAAATCAAGAGATAATGGATAAAACCTTTGACCACATGCTGGTCGCATAATATATCTATCAAGTCACTGATTTATTGCCGCCATATACTTTAACGGGGCCAGCCACTTTTTAAACCTTAAACACAACCCTAAAACAGTGTTCATTCTCTATTCATTTTAATTGGATCACCCTCTTAAACACCTCACATGACCTGCAATTTTGATTCATGAGGTATCTTCAGCCAGGCTCTATGGAGAACCTAGTGTAGGTTGATAAACTATACTGCACACATTCCTAGATAAGATGGTGAACAACCTTTGACCCATGCTTACACATTGGAATGGCTGTAATTAGTGTCATCCTCCCAAGTATAATTACTGCAACATTACTTGTAATTTTACCTAATTACATGTGAAGGCTAATTCAGCATGTAGCTCTTTTTATCTAGTGCAAAATGCACCCTCACATCCTAAATGGGCCTGAGGAAGCATTTTGCTTTAAGAAAATAGCCCTAAATGCTACAGAACATGAATAGCAATAGCCAGCAGCCACTCTCTCTCCCTCTCTCTCGCTCTCTCTCTTAGATTGTTGCTTTGCACAAGTAGTATTGCCCCACTCTTAATTACTAAAGGTAATTTCAGTAATTTTGTCCCATAAGAGTAATGAGGAATTACTGAAATTAATCCAATTACTTCTCTCAGGCCTACTTACAGCCATACTGTGAGTTAAACCATCTTTAATTGGTCAGCCCTACATTGTACATTGTTCAGTAACCTGCAATGCTTCAAAATCTTCACGGACGTTCTGAAAAAAAAAACACATTTACATCTAATAAACCTACACTTTACATGGAATGTGTCTATAGCAATGCAGCACAACTATGCAACATGGGCTCATGTATCCATTCTTGGATAAGCTATTGTCAAAAGAAGCTTTGTCTTTTCTCACAGATTTTTTTTACAGATGGCTTAGGCTTTAAGCCTTAACCTAATTTGAAACATGCCTGTGCAACCAAAATCAGGTGCAATCAGCCTTCACCTTGTTCAGCATGTAACTACTACTTGCATCCCACAATTTAGTGGTTTGCAATATGTGAACTTTATAACCTATGTATTTCTTGGCCTTATGCAATTTCGATTCTATGCACCCATGTGTGTACAGTTATATATGAGGGGTTGACCCAACGGCACTGGGACCTGGGTAATTCAATGTTACATATATAGGGGTCCCAGTTGGAACAAATTCTAATACACAGGGAAAAACATTTTTGAAATAAATCAAAATTTTCAGCACTGTATTTGCAGAGAGATGTTTTTAATTCACATCCTCTAGTGTAGATTGGTTACATATACATTTCTCAAAGCAGTAAACTTGTACTTGTTGCCCAAAGGAGAAGGGGCAGGAGACTAAACATTTCTATTCCTATACCAACATATTGAACACAACCACAAAAATGAGTTGTTGTTAGTGGCTAGGTAACAGTAGTGGTATGTCGACATTTCGACCCCAATGTTGTAGGCTGATTCTTGCCCTACTGCGGGGTCTTCATCAGGACAAGTGAGGACAGGGTGGTGGGGGATGTGGGCGAGCACCTGTGATTAAAAACATGATATTTTAGACAGGGGAAGACATTGTGACTATTAAAATGTGCTACTCTAGTCACCAAAATAATTACCTAAAGGCCACCTGGAAAAGCGTGGCCCCGTCTTAGAACGTGTGGAGGGCCCAAAGGCTCCAGGAGACAAGGAGAGCGTCAACCTACAAGAGTTAGGCTAATGTCAATTACTTTGGATAAGATTCTAGTCAAGTCGCACACAAATGTGAAGTACATTTTGTTATGTGCCAACGTTTGAGAAAGCATCCAAACATTACCCAGCCGGGTTAAAACCAACAAAAATTAACAAAAATTAGTCACCTAACGGAGGGTGTTTCAACCAAGACACACGAAAGAAAATGAAAATGACCCACAAATTCAAGCCCAAGTGACTCGGTGGCCATGTCCCACATCCATACATTAACATGTCATATCAGATCTAAATCCAGGTATTGTTGAACAAAACGTTCAATCTTTGATTCAAGTACATATCCCAATCTAATTCTCATCACCAAAATACATACAAAGAAATTACCCGAGGGGACGACCCTAGATGGCATCCTTCATCTCGTTGGTATATTCAACAGTTGTATTGACACACTCTCGCGGCTGTTTTTGACTATTGCCGGTATCCGAGCACAAATCTGTAATAAGTGGAGGACCGGGCATTAAAAGTAAATAATTGGAGGGAAAACCTTACACCTATTCAGGATATGTGACGAGAGACTTACCACGGATTGTTGGGCAGTATCATTCAATGCGCACCTCGTGTGGAAAGGTCGGAACGAAAGACCTCGCTGTTATTTAAAGAAGGAAACGGGCGCGTGTCCCCGCAGCAGCTAAATGCCTGCTGCCGTGCTAAACAAGGCCAAGGGAAGAAAGACTATGCGTCTAAGTTCGGGCCGGTAGAAAATAAGCTCCCGTCTTAAAAAACTGGGCAACTGAGTTAGTAGCATAAGCTTTGTACTAGGGTAATGCCATATGGATACTGCGTTACATATATTGCGTTAAGTTAGCATGAGTGCATTACATGTTTAAACAGCCTTTTTTCCTTCGGCTTCAGTTTTGCACACGACACATACTGGTTGTTGTCGCCTTCACCCTAGAAGCGGTGAGGTGGTTTATTTGAGAATAATATGTTATTTCTATGCTATCAGCTTTGCCTGGTACACTTGGTACAACTGTCTGCACACTGAGAGCTGCACACTCTGATATTAACCTAACACAAGGTTGCTGGGAGGCTTGATCCTCGCACCACATTAGACATAACACAAATAATGTTGATGCCAACATTTTGGGCTCTACGCGGGTTTAAGATAGAGTTACACGGAATGAACGTAGACACTTGGTGCTGCGCAGGAAGAGAGCTGGTAGCTGTTGATGTGAACTGCTCCTACTGACATTGAGAGGTATGGGGCCGCCCTGCTAAAGCCCGAATGAGACCTTCTTAGATATAATATAATATGCTAGATAGGGTGCGCGAAATATAGGTGATATAAATTTCTATAGAAATTGCATTATAACATGCTAGCACCTTTTGCTTACTATGGATTAGTGACTATGCTGCTGACTCTGATTTTTATAATCTGCATTTTGGTATTATACAAGATACTGCGTTTGAGAACTTTGCATTGAATAATAAATATTTCAAACTTGCACTTGTGTTCTTTGACTCTCAGTTTTGGTTTGAAATGATTATCTAACGAAAGAGTGTTCATGTGTTCCACGACTCCTGAGGTATTCTAAAGATCATGTTCTGGTTTGTCTAATACATGGATCATTCCATAATGATCCATGAGACACTGTAGCTAGCTAGGTAACGAGATTTCTGACACTGAGATGAGTTTTTGGATCATCCTAACTCACTGAGGTTCTAGATCTCTATGCACAGTTCTGTGGGAGAACGGAAACCCTGCTACATGGCGCCCAACGGATTGGTTGGCCGTATTTCATGACACTCGAGTAGTATATCATTCATACCTTGACACCTTCATTTCCGGTAAACGGCGGTGTCGGAAAACCTACCTGTTTTTGAAATAGGTCTTTTCAAGCTTGAATTCTTCTAAAAAGGTTTCTTTGAATCACTACCCAGTTGTGCTACATAGTGTTCTTTGTCTGTTTTTTTTTTTCATCTTCCTGTGCTAACATGGCAGTGGAAATAGCGCAGCATAGCTGCGTCGCGGTTCGCGACCACTTGCGGGGTTATAATGTACCCGCGGAAGGCTTAGCTGTGGTTCTAGTAGTGAGTGCGGAACATGCGTACCCGTACGAATTGTTTTATTCCTGGGTGACGTTTCCGGAAATAGACGCTAATTCGGGTGTCTACCACTCATACACTGCCACGGATGTACCGGCGGCTTATGCTCCGTACAGGGCACTGGAAGTACCTATAGACGCTTGGCAGCACGGAGTTTGGTTTGGTGGCGCCCTACCCCATTCTTTATCGGCTCCGAGGTTAGGTCCCTTATCCATTCCGGGCACAAATTGGCCCGCTTTGGGTGGATTTACTCCTCATCCTAATCGCACCACTTGTAACGTGGGTGACCTGCGGCGTCTTCATGAGGTCGCGGTTGGTGTGATTAGAGCGCTTGTTCATTACATTGGTCGTAATATTCATGGCGCAGCCCCCGCAGGGGCGCAGCTTCGAGCAGACCAGGCTGGCTTGAAAATCAGTCCGGTCTTGGTGAATTCCGTTATGGGCAGAAAGCCAGACAATAAGGATGATTTTCCTTACTGGCTTGCCGAGAAATTCGACCAGCTGGAGGCAGTGTTTCCTAATACGACTCCGGGTGAGAAACACCGGATTCTTACGCTTAGTTTACCGAAAGATTTAGCCCCGGAACTTGTTGACTGTGAGACATGGGGTAAGACATTTGCAGCGGTTTACTCGAGGTGCTTTGGCACACCGTCAGTGTCGAACCTGTCTGCGATCCTCAAACGTGTTCAGGATGATCACGGACCTGAGTCGGCGGTTGAGTTGGGTATGCGCCTGAACGGTTCATTTGAGACAGTTTGCGGTATTATCCTTGCCAATGTAAAAGGGGATGCAGTGAACTTTCAAGTGGCCAATGGTCTGGAGTTAATTCCCGATGCCGAGAAACCCCGTCAGCTGGCAAGAATAATTGTGGCGGCTTATAAAATGGTTGGCCGCAATTCTAAGGGTGCGAAGGTTTTTCTTGAAAAAGAAAAGAAGCAACCCCAGGGGCAGTCTTCGGAAACAGGTGGACAGCCCAGGTCCAAAAAGCAAAATTGGCCTAAAAAGCAGAATCAGGGTAAGCAACAACAACAACAGACACAGGTCTCGAGTCCGGCGCCTTCACAACCTGCGCAGTCAGAGCGTGTTTATGAATTGCGCGATCGCGCTACGATTAAAACACCTGATAGATATCAGGCATCTGACCAACGCTCTCCTCGTTCCTTTCAGGACTCATCGGCTCCGTCAACCGGTGGTGGATGGGGCGGCAGGGGCAGGGGTGGTCAGCAAGGACGTGGCCAGCCCCGCACGCGAAGTGAAGGGGATCAGCGGGACGACTCTACGACTAAGAGACCGCAGTTTGCCAAGAAGAAGGTCGCTGCCTTAACGGCGCATCGTTATGCCCCAGATAGTGAGAACGCGGCTTCGGAATCTGACGTGGGCTCTGACCTTGCTGGACAGCGCGGCGGAGATTACCATAGTGAGAGAGGCCCTCCGTCCACTGTTGAAGGTGACAGCGACTGAGACTTTTGTTGTGATTGAAACAGCTGATACGCATGTTGCTCCCCCTGAAAGACTTTTTGAAATTGTCCTGTTAATTGAAGGTGACATGCAGCGAACTGTAAAAGGGGTATTTTGGGAAAATCTTTCGGATACGTATGACATTTTGCTTTCGGAGGCTGACTGGCCCCCACCTTTTGTTCTCGCAGCTCCGCGAGGGGAGGAGGTAATCCTCCCCAGTTTCGCGCACACTGTACCGAGAGTGGAAGCGCTGCATTTTGCAGAAGAGTGGGCTCTGGCGCTTGCGCCGGCTGTGTACCGAAATCAGTGTGGCTGGGATAAATTGTCCCCTAGCCATGAGATTCCTTTACGGTCACAGCCTCAGCCACAACCCCAGTATCCCATACGGCGTGAAGCTAAGGCTTCAGTCGCGGCTATCCTTGAACAATTGGAATATCAAGGTGTAATTGAAACATGTGTGTCACCAATGAATAATCCCCTTTTTACTGTAAACAAGCCGGACGGATCATATCGTCTGGTTTTGGATTACCGGCATTTGAACTCGCATTGCCGTAACTGTGCAGTACAGAATACTCACGGCTCTGCCCTAGTGAATAGTCTTGAGCGTAAACGGTTCAAAACCACGCTTGACATTTCCAATGGTTTTTATGCACATAGATTAGATGGTCTAAGTTCCCAATGGACCAGTTTTACGTGCGGTGGCGTACAAAAAATGTTTAAACGACTCCCAATGGGATATAAAAATAGTCCTGGAGTGTTTTCCGCCCGCATAGTCTCTCTTTTGGAGAGTTTCGATCCAGTTGCATGTTCGTATGTGGATGACATTTATCTCACAGACGACGAGCTTTGGGTGCATCTGTGTCGAGTAAACAGCATAATTTGTAACTTTGCAGACATGGGTTACAAGTTTAACTTTGCGAAGTCACACATTGCGGAGTACACAGTGTTGTTTCTAGGTTATGAACTTAACCATGAAGGAAAGGGATTGGCTCCTCACTTCCTGGAGAAGTGCGCACAGTTGCGCTCTCCGACAACTCTGAAAAAATTACAGTCTTTACTGGGTTTTTTAAATTTCGGGAGGACATACATTCCGGAATATGCCCAGCGTATCAAGCCTTCATATGCCTTGGTACAACCATCTTTTTCCAAATCATGCTGGCTGCCTGAGCATTCAGCCATTCTGCAGTCTTTGCAGGCTGATTTGCTCACTTCTGACTACTTACAGACCCGTGATAACCAGACCAACCTGGTGATAAGAATTATCCCTGGGACGGTGGGTTTCACGTACCTGACTTTTAACGAGGGGGATACTGTACCTATTGCTTACAAGTCGCACTTGTACACTTCGGCTGAACTGCGTTTTTCCACTGTGGAGAAAGTGTTAACGGCTGTGCAGATGGCAATTCTTAAAGAACGTGCCCTGTCGCAGGGAAAGCGCATGTTGGTTGTTACCCCGTGTCCTGCCTTGGAGGCGGTCACGAAAGCCAGTGTACCTAATTCTAAAGCTTTGCACCCTCGGTGGATTCAGTGGGCTACTTCCTTGACATCTCAGGATGTCACGTTTATTTTTGACGCCGCTTTACGGTCGCAGGAGTATTTACAGTATGAATTTGTTCATCCTGCTCCTTTAGCGATGCGGCCGTTGGAGGATTTCCACTGTATCATTTACACGGATGGTTCGGCGCAGGTTGCGCATGGCTCTAAACATGCCTACGTTTCCGCTTGCGCCATTGTGGTCGGTGCCATGGTGAACGATGAGTTCGAGTCCAGTGTCGTGCACACACAGACACTTGGGGACTGCACTGCACAATTAGCAGAGCTCCGTGCTCTGATGCTTGCATTGGAGTACGCAGATCCTAGTGTGACAACTTTAATCGTAAGTGATTCTTACTACTGTGTCCAGTCTTACAATGAGAACTTGTTCTTTTGGATTCAGAATGATTTTCGTGATTCCAAAGGTAGCACAATAAAACATAAAATGATCTGGGTCCGAGTAGCGGAACTTAAAGAAAAGCTACCGCTCGTGTTTGTGATTCATACTCTCGGCCACCAGCGCGTGGGAGTCCACGCTGTTGGCAACTCGCTTGCTGATGAGGCAGCGAAGTCAGCGGTATCAAAATACTTAGTTGCAGCAGTCACAAGGTCCAAAAGCAAAATAGATGATGACATCTTGGCGGCTGTTGCTGCCACGGCGAAGGGAGGTAAATATCCTGCGGGGTTCCCTTCGAAGTACACATACCACTTAAGTCCCGATAAGGTTCCTTATGTGAAAATTCCTGAAGTTGGAGAGCGTCTAGTTCCCAACTCGGATCGCAGAACGTCTCTGATTACAGCGGCTCATGAAGGTGTGGCGTCTGCGCATGCGGGCGTCTCAGCCACTGTATCTCAGCTACAACAGAGGTTCTGGTGGCGGGGACTGTACAAACAGACGCGCGATTATGTCCTTATGTGTGACATTTGTCAGCAGATTAAGCCTTCTACTGCTGCGCGTCCGCCTCAGACAAAGTTGTACATCTCTAATAAACCACTTGGATGTGTTTATTTGGATCACTGCGGTCCTTTCTCTTCTGATACTGCGTATAAATACATCTTAGTAGCAGTTGACTCATGCACACGCTTTGTGTGGTTATGGCCGCATCGCAGCGCTGATTCACGGACTGTCATTAAGGATTTGCGTGTCTTTGTGGGAATCTTTGCTTGTGGTGCTTTCCATTCGGACCAGGGTCCGGCTTTCGCCTCTAAGGCGTATAAGGATGCTATGGTTTCGTTGGGAGTACAGGTGAAGTTTTCAAGCCCCTACAGGCCTGAGGGCAATTCTGTGGTAGAAAGAATGAACCGCGACTTAAAGCAATCTTTGACAGCCCGAGTTATAGGCACTGGTAGAAACTGGCTGACCCACCTCTATGGCGTGCAGCGTGCGCTTAATAATCTCCCTAGAAGGTCTCTGGGTGGGCGGACCCCATACGAAATGCTCTTTGGTATCAAGATGTACATCCCTGACCTTGATGGTGCAGACTGCGAGGCCCAGGCCGCGGCCTTTGACGTAGATGAACATTGCAATGTTTTACAGGATCTACAAAAGACCAGAGACAGTCTTGCAAAGGAACACTTGCCCTCCACGTCGGATGATGCGTTGCAGATCCCGGTAGTTGGCTGGCTACCCCAAGTTGGAGAACTGGTTCGAGAGAAGATCGAAAACAAAAAGGAGTTTGGTCCCTCATATCGAGCGCCAGTTCGGGTCCTTGGAGTGAAGGGCACAAGAACAGTCATTTTACCACCACTTCCAGGTCGTAAGGAAAACAGATTTATTTCTATTGACAATGTCAAGACACACAGGGTGGCCGATTCTTCATAGCATGACACCGGCTGTATCCTGTCCTTCCATGGTGAGGCACTCTGTGCTGGCTATTACATCTGGTGCAGATCAGGAGGTGTCCCTCGAGATGCCTGCCCTATCAAGTCCTTTATTAAATACTATTCCTGTTACTAACATTGATGAGGTGACCTATGCAGATCCTGCTGATTTATCCATGTCCGATTTACATGCTCGTTTGGCTAACCAGTCCAGATTCTCTTATGACTCTGTTTCGGAACTTTCAAAGAAACCATCGACTTTTGCAAAATATGCCACGTTGTTTAAAAAACATTTTTTAGTTCCACCTTGGACATACATTTGGCTGATACTATTTTCATTTTATCTTTTTATGTCAATTGGTTTTGTGTTTTATTTTTTCCGCCTGATTGATGGCCATTATGTGAAAGAAAGAACAGGGATTCGGTACCTTAATGGAACATTGGCCCCTCACTCCTCCTCGCATTCAGCACACAGACTAAAGAGAGACTTAAATTCAGTACAAATTACTGCTTGGCCTGTCCTTGATGGGATTGTGTGGGATGCGGTTAGGTTTCAGATACATGGCCCCACAGAAGTTATTAATGTTCCTAATGTGCTTAGAGTAAACATGGGAGATGTGATTAAGCAAAATATTGGTTCTGATGATTGGGATCTTCAGGCCGTAGAAGCATTGTTCTCTGATTTGAAATATTATGCTGCCTTTGATGATGAGGATTTGTATTTAGATTCTGTCAATTATGGTGATTTGTTTTGTTACCAACATTATGGAAATCATTTCTTGCACAAGACAAGTTCCAGGCGGGTTTCTGTGAATTACACTCAGTGGGAACATTGCCCTGCTCCTTTACAGGGGAGCTCAAGTACGGTTCTGGGGAAATACTCTTACTTTACAGATTTTAATCAGTCAAATCCTGAGTCGTTTTATTTTAGAGTGAAACAGAAATCCATACCAAAAGTTAGACTAACTGACACAAAATTGTTGTATTCAAAGTCCTTTCTAGAAAGGTTATCTGTGGATGGCTATGAGTTATGGAAGGAGGCTGTTGACCTTAAATCGGTTTGGGGTACCAAAGATTGGCAAGTACAAGGCACTGAGGCTTTGCATCGTGCATGTCTCATCCCGAATCACATGTTGTTTTTAAACTCGACTATTTCCCAAACAACATGTTTTGGATTGGCTACATCTAAAAAATTAAATAACCCTACTATCCCTGATTTGGAAGAATATTCAAGTTGGAGTAATTTCACTACATTGTCCATAAGTGAGATACAAGCACTTTTGCAGAATTCCTCCTTTAATATTTCCACTTTTGATCCAGATGGGTGGCTTCTATGGCAGAGGAGCTCTGATTCTTGCCAACGTCGTTTTTTGGGTTTGTCTGAAGGTTTTACACGCATCAGGCCAGATCCCAGGTTTGACTCAGATCACACTGTTACAACTTATTCAGTAGGCAAATTATGTCAAAACTGGTTACAACATTCCACTTTAACTGCAGTCAAACTGCATCTGTCCCAGTTGAATGAGAACATAGAGTTGAATGATTTTATAAAAGGCCCAACTATGGGTAGGTCTAAACGCTTTATTTATGCTATTTACAATGAAATTTGGAAATTTTCTCGAGTCGAAGCAGCTAAACGCCTGAGGGCTATTGATCAAGCCAATTTGGAAAAAGTGCTTGCAGTGGTCGATAACAGTATTAACACGCTTTCTTCCAGAATTTACACATTGGATAATATTGTTTCTTCTGTTGTTGATATTGTACATGATGAAGTGTCCACGTTATACCATGGTCAAAATCAATTGCGTTCTGTAATGCAGTTTGCCTGGACTCTACAGACAATTAAGGCTGGTCGAGTTCCCTGGACCGCATTGAACGTTTCATCACTTTTTGCCCCTTTTAATCTTACTGAAAAACAACGCATGCTTTCAATGCGTGATGCATCATTTTCTATGTTACATATTGAGAAGCTAGAATCCTTGCCTTTTTCTGTTGCTGAAACCACTACTGCCACGTGGCTTATTCATGGTTTAATTACATTACCATTTCCTTTATATAAATTTACTAACTGTATGCGATATATTGCTATAGGACGATATGAAACACTAGGCAATGCATTTCTACATGAGACATGGTCATTACCATACACATACAGATGCCTGAAGGATGGAAAAGAAGTGAATCTTAATGGTGAGGAATGCACACAGTCACCTGACCATTCATTAATATGCAGACACATTCAGTTACACAGTTCTTGTAATCAGGACCGCCCAAATTTAGCATGTGTTTTGAAAGGCACGCCAGTTCCAGCAGTGGTCCCCACATTCACATTGTTAGCTAATGGTAGTTATTTACTTTTAAACAACGAATTATGTTGTGGTTTATTAATTGGTGTGGCATATGTGGTAACTGTATCAGAGCGTGTAGTGTGCTGCAAGAATGTTCTATACCCACCCACGCATGGTTCTTCAGATGTCTCCATCTGGCCACGGATTCTAACCTTGGAAGCAAAGTTCAATGGTTTAAGCAGAATAAGGGCCCTTTTGTCTCAAAAACAAGTGACCCTGAGTTCGGCCCGGGAAACTTATGTCCTTCACATAGCCAACACCCGCACAGAGGTGCAGGCGCTTTTAAACACTGATTTGCCGTTTCATTTCTGCGAGCTGGTACACCAGATTTTTAATGCTTCTTCAACGACTGGGCTGGCACATTTTTTCAAGTTGGTGAGCAGTGGCCTCGTGACTACGTTTGAAAAGGTTTTTAGTATCATTCCCATGTTTTTCCACACTATTTTTTCGAGTCTGTTTGGTGGACTACCTGTGTTGCTGGCTGTAGCAGCAGGCATTCTGTTGGTGTTTTTCTTCATAAAACATGGATGCCCATCCTGCGCAAGACGCCGTCCAACGCCTCCTGACACTGTGCCGTAATCGGATGCTCAATTACTATGGAACATTGCCGCTTGCAGCATTAAGCACGGCCTATAGATTGTCATTTCGGTTCACCGACTTCACGTGTGTCCAACCTGTGTTTCACTGCCTGAACTGCGAGTTCGATTGGGCCATTGATTTATGCCTATGCTTGAGGACTGCTCCTGACGTCGATTTTGATCAGCTAATGCGTCCCGTGGTGGCTCATGAGTTGATCTGTTCTGGCGAAAGAGTTATGGCCTTGGCAGCAATAAATGGAGTTCTGGGCCAATGGGAGATCTCTGCAGCGGCGGATGCCTTTCTGACACACAGCGATCTGGTGAACCCACCGAGTTGTCCTCTGACGTTACAGGAGGATCCGATGCTGGAGGAGCACGTATGTTCTTTCCCATTGCTGAATTGGATTGCTGAACTATTTTCGGATGATGGCAGTGATTTCATACTGGAGGCTGTTGCAACTTTCTTTGCATATACTTTCCATTCATGACATACCTGGGAGGAGTGCTTTGTGGTGAAATATGACTTTCCCCTCGCTGAATTGGAGAGATGGAGTGTGTTCAGCTGATGGAGAATTCAATCACGTGATGTCGCTGAGGATAACGTCACTGTGGCACATGACTTTGGATATTGGATAAGTGCCTTATTTTTTCTCCTACAGACATTTGGATTGATGCGACCTGGTCCCACTTTCTGGCGAATAACTTTTGGTTCGAAAGTTTTATTTTTTATTTTTAGAATTGAGGCCACTGTAGGCATTCATACATATTCATTCATACACATTGTTAGCTTATTTTAGCTCAAGATTATTGAACTTTGCTTTCAAGTTTTGTATCTGATTTAGTATTGCCTTTTCCCTTATGTTTGACGGTGCTCGGACCAATGGGGGGGTGTCATATGGATACTGCGTTACATATATTGCGTTAAGTTAGCATGAGTGCATTACATGTTTAAACAGCCTTTTTTCCTTCGGCTTCAGTTTTGCACACGACACATACTGGTTGTTGTCGCCTTCACCCTAGAAGCGGTGAGGTGGTTTATTTGAGAATAATATGTTATTTCTATGCTATCAGCTTTGCCTGGTACACTTGGTACAACTGTCTGCACACTGAGAGCTGCACACTCTGATATTAACCTAACACAAGGTTGCTGGGAGGCTTGATCCTCGCACCACATTAGACATAACACAAATAATGTTGATGCCAACATTTTGGGCTCTACGCGGGTTTAAGATAGAGTTACACGGAATGAACGTAGACACTTGGTGCTGCGCAGGAAGAGAGCTGGTAGCTGTTGATGTGAACTGCTCCTACTGACATTGAGAGGTATGGGGCCGCCCTGCTAAAGCCCGAATGAGACCTTCTTAGATATAATATAATATGCTAGATAGGGTGCGCGAAATATAGGTGATATAAATTTCTATAGAAATTGCATTATAACATGCTAGCACCTTTTGCTTACTATGGATTAGTGACTATGCTGCTGACTCTGATTTTTATAATCTGCATTTTGGTATTATACAAGATACTGCGTTTGAGAACTTTGCATTGAATAATAAATATTTCAAACTTGCACTTGTGTTCTTTGACTCTCAGTTTTGGTTTGAAATGATTATCTAACGAAAGAGTGTTCATGTGTTCCACGACTCCTGAGGTATTCTAAAGATCATGTTCTGGTTTGTCTAATACATGGATCATTCCATAATGATCCATGAGACACTGTAGCTAGCTAGGTAACGAGATTTCTGACACTGAGATGAGTTTTTGGATCATCCTAACTCACTGAGGTTCTAGATCTCTATGCACAGTTCTGTGGGAGAACGGAAACCCTGCTACAGTAACTCACAACTTATTATCGGAGGTAGGGAAATTGCACCAATGAACTTTTTGTGAATAAAAGGGATGAAACCGTACTTATTAAGGGACTAGGTATATTAGGTGGTTATTCTCAAGGAATGTGAAGTAATTGATGGCCACACAGGGAAAAGGAACATCCAGTAAATTACATTGTGACTGATGGAGCACCTACTACACATACTGATAAGACACATACTCCCAAACGCCAGGGACGTTATTATTTATATTGATCCCCCATTTATATTGAAACATATATTACAATTTTGCAAACCCGATGTTCTTGGGTTATTCTCAGGGGACATAGGATAGACATGGCCACACAGAGAACTTTAAACATCCAGTTATTTACATTATTAATCATAGAGCACATACTCATAAAACACATACTACAAATCGGAACGAAGTTGTTCATCTGTATATGTCCTGCAGAAAGACAGAAAATTTGTTCGCAAGGAGAGGAAACTCCAAATGTTTACATAAGCACATTGTTAACAGGTACCACATTAGTTTAAACATGCCAATTGCGCATAGCTAGTATCCTGTTCATTTAATCCCTGTCGGATCGTGTCCAAACGGGTCATCCATTTGCTTTTTCTAACATTAAGGACAGAGGCGATGTTCCCACCCCTTGGGCCCAAGGAGACTTTCTCAAGTACCACCCACCGGAGCTCTTCAACCGTGTGTCCTGCCCTTCTGTAGTGATCTACTAAAGGTGCCCCTGCCACTTCACACCTAATTCTACTTTGGTGCTGGAGAATGCGTGCTTTTACCTTCTGCTGTGTTTGTCCTATATACGCTATGTGTGTACAAACAGATATCCTATGCTGTGTATGACTTTAGGTCCCTTGCTAGCAACTTTCCTTTTTTAACTGATGAAAGGGTTTATGGAACAACATGAATGACAGGAAGATGGATGATGTTATGAGAAATGTCATCAGTGATGTCACCTATAATGTAATTTAATAATATACAGAGTGATGTAATTGCCTCAAACACTTGGTATATATCACATCGGGGAGGATCAGCAGAGCCCACAAATCTCAAAATAAGATCTGATTGGCTGCCACCACATCAACAACGATGTGGCAACAGCCATCTTGGGAATCTGGACTCAGTCTTGACGCGTAGAAAAAAACATGAAAACAATATAAGGGGACAGGCAAGGGATTCCTTGCTACCCTAAGCCTGGTGAGGGGGCAGATGGACTCCACTCTCCTGGGCCTAAAACATTTTTTTTTAAATATACAGCCAATTTGCAGTGTGTGAGCGCCTAAAAAACCCTGTCTGGGCCTGAACCCAAGTGGGGGTGACTCATATGTATATTAAGGAAGGGGGGCATTTGGCCCCGGTCTTGAGCCTCAAGAAGGTCCTGGGGACCCCATCCCCTAAATTAAAGGGCATGGAGAATGCAGCACTACTCTCTGAGCCTCTTTGAGTGGTGCACAGTCCCCCCCACCGAGCCTCCAAATGCTATGAGGACCACACCCCCGGTTTAAAATTATTTAAAAGTGAGGTGGGCATGTGGCCCCCTCCACCAGGCTCGTAAACATTCCCTGGGCTCCGTTCCCCAGTCCCACTATTTTAAAAAGGAGCTGAGGCACAAGGCTATTCTCCCTGAGCATCGAAAGTCTGCAGTGCACCCTTCCCCCCGTGTCGACTCCATTCCTATGTCCAGAGGAGGACATAGTTTCCCTACTGGCAATAGCATGGGCAGGGAAAACGATGTGTATTCCCAGGCAACAGGAGCTGAGAAAAAGCTCCTGCTGAATGGGAGCACGCCGTTTGTTCCCTGCCCTCACTTCTGCAGGCTGGGAAACAGAGTTTGTGTTCCCATCCAGCAGGAGTATTTTTACAGGTCCCACCAGGTGGTGGTACACATTGTTTTTCCTGCCTGCACTCTTGCAGGGAGAGAAACAGAGATTTCTCAGGTGATGGGCTCAGAACAAAACGGAGATGTCTGGGTAGGAGCAGAGCTGGATCCCACTGCTCACAGGATCGGTGCATGCAGGGGCCCTGGGGATTCCCCAGGGCCCCGAAAATGATTTGTGTTTGCTCCTCCAGGTAGGCACAGGGGCACCCATGTTATGCCCTGGGGTTAGGGTCTCTGGGGACAGTATTGTTTAAGTGGGGGGCCGTGCACCCCCCTCCCCTCAAAAATGAACCTGGGGTCCTGTAAAGAATTGGGAAATGCATACAGTGTCGAGCGATGGGGTCCCTGGGACCTGAAAAAGCTGAGGGAGGTGGTCTGCACAATTCTTTCAATTTATATATAGTTTGTCCCAAGAGAATGAGATACCCAGGGTCAGTATTGACCCTGAGAGGGGGGTCATACACCTCCTCCCCAGTAATAAATACAAGTACAAATAATTGCCAGCTCCCACTGCTCCTAGCATGGGTGCTGGAGGGTGAGCCGGCGGGGCAGCTGGGGCTGAACATCGAGAAAAATAAAATAAATATAAATTTTAAAAAATTTGAATCTTAAATGAGCAGCAGGAGCCGCTCATTTATTATTCACTGCTACTAGCAAAGAGCACTTCATAATGTTGTGGTGGATGCAAGGAGTGCAACAGCCACCCAGCTCCAATAAAAAATAAACATTATGTCTCCAGGGTCATTAAATCCATGACCCTAGGAGAGCTGACCATGTTTTTACAAAGCACTCTTAGCTGGAGTTCTATGCTCTTTAGCTGAAGTGCAGAGCCCACTTGTGGTTGGTTCTATAGCTGCATTTTGTTCCTTGAAATGTGTTAAAAAAGACTCAAAGGCTTAATAAATAGTTTTAATGATAATCTCTTTTATTAAATAATGAACGGTGGGAATTTTATGAAATATACTTTTCAATATATTTATGGTACATTTTTTAGACAAAGACAAAACAAATGCCTAATATATATGTTGTTATTCCGACTCCTTCATAAAGCCATTCACCTTCTTTATATTTTGGTCGTCAGATTCTTCGCAAAGTCAGTAGCACTTCCTTACTTAAATTGACACCTTTTATAGTTATGCAAAAACCACAGTTGATGGACAGAATGCAGAACAATGTCATACATTCAACCCGGAACAGAGATCTGAGCCTAAATCCATTGTTTTTTTGCACTCCACACCACCCTAGTTCAGACATGGCCATATGCAAATCAGTCTGACCCTGTGCCTCATGGGAACAGTCCAGCCCGAACTGCCAAGCCATGTCTTCCCTGGACCGGAAACAAGCTTCCGAGGACCGGTTTCTGGCATTCCAGACGTCTTCAGCCCGGCTTGCTTGAATCCAGTGGTGTGGAGAGCATGGGACTCACGTCTGAGCATACCCATCCCACTCGGGGTGACAAATGCAAAACCACAGTTGATGGACAGAATGCAGAACAATGTCATACATTCACCCCAGTAGAGAGATCTGGGCCTAAATCCATCGTTTTTTTGCACTCCACACCACCCCAGTTCAGACATGGCCATATGCAAATCAGTCTGACCCTCTGCCTCATGGGAACAGTCCAGCCCGAACTGCCAAGCTATGCCTTCCCTGGACCGGAAACAAGCTTCCGAGGACCGGTTTCTGGCATTCCAGCCGTCTTCAGCCCGGCTTGCTTGAATCCAGTGGTGTGGAGAGCATGGGACTCACGTCTGAGCATACCCATCCCGCTCGGGGTGACAAATGCAAAAACCACAGTTGATGGACAGAATGCAGAACAATGTCATACATTCACCCCAGTACAGAGATCTGGGCCTAAATCCATTGTTTTTTTGCACTCCACACCACCCCAGTTCAGACATGGCCATATGCAAATCAGTCTGACCCTGTGCCTCATGGGAACAGTCCAGCCCGAACTGCCAAGCAATGCCTTCCCTGGACCAGAAACAAGCTTCCGAGGACCGGTTTCTGGCATTCCAGCCGTCTTCAGCCCGGCTTGCTTGAATCCAGTGGTGTGGAGAGCATGGGACTCACGTCTGAGCATACCCATCCCACTCGGGGTGACAAATGCAAAAACCACAGTTGATGGACAGAATGCAGGACAATGTCATACATTCACCCCAGTACAGAGATCTGGGCCTAAATCCATCGTTTTTTTGCACTCCACACCACCCCAGTTCAGATATGGCCATATGCAAATCAGTCTGACCCTGTGCCTCATGGGAACAGTCCAGCCCGAACTGCCAAGCCATGCCTTCCCTGGACCGGAAACAAGCTTCCGAGGACCGGTTTCTGGCATTCCAGCCATCTTCAGCCCGGCTTGCTTAAATCCAGTGGTGTGGAGAGCATGGGACTCACGTCTGAGCATACCCATCCCACTCGGGGTGACAAATGCAAAAACCACAGTTGCTGGACAGAATGCAGAACAATGTCATACATTCACCCCAGTACAGAGATCTGGGCCTAAATCCATCTTTTTTTGCACTTCACACCACCCCAGTTCAGACATGGCCGTATGCAAATCAGTCTGACCCAGTGCCTCATGGGAACAGTCCAGCCCGAACTGCCAAGCCATGCCTTCCCTGGACTGGATACAAGCTTCTGAGGACCGGTTTCTGGCATTTCAGCCGTCTTCAGCCCGGCTTGCTTGAATGCAGTGGTGTGGAGAGCATGGGACTCACGTCTGAGCATACCCATCCGACTAGGGGTGACAAATGCAAAAACCACAGTTGGTGGACAGAATGCAGAACAATGTCATACATTCACCCCAGTACAGAGATCTGGGCCTAAATCCATCGTTTTTTTGCACTCCACACCACCCCAGTTCAGACATGGCCAAATGCAAATCAGTCTGACCCTGTGCCTCATGGGAACAGTCCAGCCCGAACTGCCAAGCCATGCCTTCCCTGGACCGGAAACAAGCTTCCGAGGACCAGTTTCTGGCATTCCAGAAACTGGTCCTGGGAAGCTTGATTCCGGTCCAGGGAAGACAGGGCTTGGCAGTTCGGGTTGGACTGTTCCCATGAGGCACAGGGTCAGACTGATTTGCATATGGCCATGTCTGAACTGGGGTGGCGGAGTGAGCTAAAGAAAGGTGATGGATTAAACCCAGATCAGTTGACTGGGGGTGAGTGTTTGTATTGTCAACGCTCCGTCCATCACCACCTTTGGTTTTTCTTTGTTCACCTTTTATATTTAGCCATGGGTGGGCGCCCATGGGGTTTGGGCACCAGTGGGGGTTGGGCACCTCATATAGTCCGCATCCTCCCATACACTGGACACAGTGGACGGCTATATGTGACATGAGGTTATCTGACTGTGAGGAGCTGGACATAGGGTGTGGACACAGGGCATGCATGGCATGGGGTTGGTGTTCTGTATATTAAAATCTGACTTTACATTAAATTAGGTCAAAATGTCTGTACTATTTACAAAACCACTGAAATTCACCAGTTATAGTAATTTCAAGGAACTAAATGTTGTGTCCTAAAGTAACTATATCTTGCGCCTTCACCTGATACTTTTTACTACCTCAGATATAACATCACTTATGACATGTTTAAGATATCATTGATAATATGACTGCAACATCTGACTGCGCATGGTCGGGTGCAAGTTATAGTTAATTTAGGTCACAAAACTTAGAGCCAGATATACAAATGTTATGAATATTGATTCTAAATTGTGATTATCTCCAAATTGCAATCAGGAATGCAGTATTTATAATGCATGATTTTTTTTAAAATTCCCAAATTGCGATTCCTAGTAGGTCGCATATTGGCCTACCTCATGAATATTAATGAGGTAGGTCCCAATTTATGACATATTAGGAATTACCTCCATCACAGGGATGGTGACTTGCTGGGTTCGGTAGAGCACCATGTCTATATTTGCATTTGCATAAAGTTTTTATTTTAATTTTAATGTGCAGCTCAATTTCTTTGAAAGAAAACATGATGCATTTATAAGAGGAAAACTAACTACTGCCTGCTCTTAAAAAATATTTATTTAAGATTCTCAAAGGGGAGAGCCTCTTCCAAATACTGAATCAGTATTTGTTTGTCAACCCAAATTGCGATTTGATACCAAAACGTTCCCCAAAAAGTATCATCCACGTCAGATCCTTTCTGAAAAATGTTGGGGTGGACCCATCAAGTGAGGTGGAGAAAAAGGCAGGGGGTCCATAAAAAACGTGTTCCCCATGCAATTTTCCATTGGTAAATTAGACACAAAATGGCTTATGCAATAACACCAAATTTGGCAGAACGCTAGATCTTGTTCCAGAACATGTGCGTTTTGTGATTTGGTGTAAATCCATTCAGTAGTCTTTGAAAAATTAATTTTCAAAATGCATGAATATTTCATGCTGTGGAGGATCTGCAAATCTGACAGTTCTAAAGAAAATATTTAACTGGCTGTCACCACATCACAATGGCCACAGTCCACCACAATAGGCACCACCAACAATTTGTTTTAATGTTGTGGATGTCTGCATGAACTGCAACACCCGCCCAACCCCCAAGAATGTCAAAGTATTAAATAAAACAGCAAGTATCCTGGGTCATTGAATTTAGCACCCTAGGAAAGCTGGAACTGTATGCTGGTGGGCAGGGACCGCTTAGGGTGGGTTCTAGGGTAGCATTTTGTGGCCTGAAAGTTTTTAAAAAAAGTAATGTTGATTTTTTTTTATTAAGGATTCATTGAAAATATGTTATGGCAATCACTTTTATTAAACATTACAATGTGTGAATGTGTAAAATATATATTTGATTATAGCAATTGGGGATTTTTTAACAAAAACAGGTATGCTTTATATATGTATATATATGTTATATATGAGTGATGGGCTGAACTTCAGAAGACTGTGGTTGAAAGGCTTGCGGGAAAGACGAACCCTGGCCATGTTCTATACTGTAGTTGAGAGCTGTTGGCGCGATATGGCTTGTGAGGATATTTTAGGAGGCCGCTCCGGGGTGGGAAAGTCCCTCAATGCGCAGTAACATGTTGAACTATAGAAGGGTGCACAGGTGGGAGAAGGTAGCTGTGTTTTCTTGAAGGATTGCAACGGGGTTACTATATGAACACGGGCAGTCACCCATTGGCGCTAGGCCCCCCATTGCCCTTAAGGCATGACTACTGATGGGCTTAGGTGTGTGGTATGTGTTGGATTGGTTTGGATGGGAACTAACAGTTTTGTTTTAGGACCTGTTCTTGGTGGGGTGGGGGGAGGGGGAGTTCGTGGTATGGTTGGGGTATGGGGTTCCCCGGTGTGTTCAGTTTTGTACAAGGAGCGGAGAAGTGGTTGAACGATGGTGATGGGGGCAGTACCTGATTTGCGTTTGTATCACTTGGAATGTACGGGGGCTACACACGATGACAAGGCGCAACAAGGTTCATGCGTATCTGGTCAGGGGAGGGGTACATATAGCACTGCTCCAAGAAACGCATCTCACTAAACCGGAGGGACTAGCACTGCAGCGTAGATGGAGGGGACAGGTTTTTAGTACCACTTATTTGGCATTTGCGAGGGGGGCATTGATTTGGGTCAGTATGTGAAAGAAGCACTCCCAGGCATAAATTAAGGAGAATACACAATAGATTAAACAAACAAACTAGTTCAGTGGAAAAAATTATTTATATTTTAATTTGATAAAAAAGGGGGATAAAAATTCAACACATTAATCACAGTTGATAAAAAATTGATACAAATGTATTCACAAAACAGATAAAAAGAAAGTTAAATGGTCTCCAGTCAACGCGTTTCGACATATACAATATGTCTTCATCAGGACATTAACCATCAACAAGCTCTATTTATGCAATAATATAAGGGGACATATGTCAAGTCTCTTCCTTATTTATCCAAGAATTGGAAACACGGTCAAAGGGTTCCCTAAGATTAGAGTTCATAGGTTCCACAAATTTAGGTCCGGTTTGTAAGGTGGGAGGTAACGTAGTTATTTATAATGATGTTCGTGCTACCAAGTGGAATAGTTGAAATCACTTATAAAAAGTGACAGCTGTTTTGAGGAACGCAGCTGCAAGTTACGGTAACTTTTGAGGTTGTATTATAGGCTGCGACGAAACTCCTTTCTAACCGTTACAAAATCCTCCTCGCCAGCAAAGTTATATGGGGAATGGCGCCGAAAGTGAAGTCAATACACTCACAAAGCGTGCAAAGGCGTTTAACCACACAGGCGAATCCGTAGGCGCCAAGGAAGGAACGCCACTTCGAGTGCTGTTGTATTAAAATCTACTCGCACGTGATACCTCTTGAGTAAGTATATAGTTCCGAGAGCGCTAAGGGTAGCCAGCTGCATCAGGGGTTCTGCCGACGGGTCAGATTGCGAAAAATAGAGCAACCAAGGGCAGGGGTCCCCTTTCAGGTAACTAAACAAACAATAGACTCTGAGGGCAGATTTGTTGCTGTTGAAGGGCGCTTGTTTGGCAGGGAAGTAACATTATGTAGAATCTATGCCCCAAATGTGGACCAGGCAAGATTTCTGGACCGGATGACTGACACTTTAGCACATTACTTGGCAGGTCCGATAATATTGGGAGGTGATTTTAATTCGAAAGCAGATATGTTCATGGACAGGTAACACCCCCCCTTGCCAGATTCCCCAGTTCGCAGACTATCCAAATATAGACTTGATTGGCAAACCAGATGGAATTTGGTGGTTATGTGGAGGACACATCACCCGCAGGACCAGGATTATTCCTAATTATCAGCACTACATGAGCTCCATGTTTGGCTGGATGCAATACTATGCTCCAAGTTGGTGGTGCCTTCCATAACCCACTCTGAGTACCTCGCTAGGACTCTGTCCGACCACTAACCCATTGTTGGTTACCATACATTGGATGAGGGAAAAGGCCGAAATCCCTACATGGAGATTGCGCCCTGAGACGTTGGACGACCCAGTGTTCCAAAGGGAGGTGGGAGAGTGGATAATGCACTAATTTAATGAGAACGCAGGGACCGCTTCTACTAGGGAAGTGGAATGGGACACCTTTAAGGTGGTGGTAAGAGGGCTATGCATAAGCAAGTATGCCGGGGTATGGAAAGTCCTGTTGCAGGACTTTGAAAGAGCAGAACAAAGATTAAGATCAGCAGAACAAGCAAGGCCTGAACACCCGGAGATACAAAATGAAGTAGTAGAGGCAAAAGAAACACCAGCCACCGAGATTGAGAGATTGCGATGATTTGATTACAAGAAATATGTTGAGTAGGCTCATGCAGAAGGAGACAAGACGGGAACGCTGTTGGCATGGCTGGCTAATCCCATACCGCGGGGCTCCCCGATCATGGCACTAGGGGAGAGTGAGGGCACTACGGTATACACTCAGAGTGGGATCATGACTAGGTTCCGTTAGTATTATGAGAAGTTATATGAGAGTACGTCGGCGGCAGGTGAGGCAGATATTGAGTCCTTTTTAGAGAGCGTGACACTTCTGCAGCTGGAAGAAGAGCAGGCAAAACAGCTGGGCCGTGACACAACACTCGAAGAGATTAGGAGTGCAATTAAACAGATGGCATGGAATAAGACCCCAGGAGTAGACAGATTGCCTGTAAAATTTTATTTGCAGTATATAGACGTGTTGGCACCAAGGCTGCCAGAGGTCTATAGTGAGGCAAGAGAATTAGCACAGCTCCCGATGACTATGCGAGAAGCCCTCATTATCCCGCTGCTGAAGCCGGGTCGAGAGAGTACGGACACGGCAGCGTACCGTCCATTGTCAAAGTTGTCCACGGATTATAAGATCTTAGGTCGGATCCTGGCGTCGCACCTGCTGCAGCATATGACTAGCCTGGTGCATGAGGATCAGGCTGGGTTTATCCCAACCAGGTTTACTACTACAAATATAAGGAGATTGGTGAGGGTTTTGGGAGAGGCCTGCGCTGGCTCGCCCATGGCCGCAATACTCTCGGTGGACATAGAAAAGTCGTTTGATAGCCTAGAATGGCCGTACTTGTATAAAACAATGGGGTACTTTGGGCTGGGTGATGCGTTTGTGGGGTAGACGACAGTGTTTTATACTTCAGCAGTGGCTAGAGTAAAGGTGGGGCAGATGATCTCCCCCCGCTATAAAGTATCCTGTGGGACGAGACAGGGTTGCCCACTCGCCCCACTATTATTCGCTTTGGCAATCGAACCTCTAGCAGTGCGGGCTCAGTTGGGACAGTGGTACGAGGCCTTAGCATTTAGAGGGGAACAACAATACATTTCGCTATATGCGGATGATTTGTTGATGTTTCTGGCGGATGCGGAGGATGCGCTGGCAGGGGTGGCACGATTGTTATCTGACTTTGGCGATGTTTCAGGGATAAAGGTTAATTGGTCTAAGACGTGTTTATTCCCATTGAAACTGGGGAGGGTGCCGTGGACCGTACAGTGGGAGCCGTCTTGTTTAGCATACCTTGGTGCACATATCTATCATGAAGCCAGTGCTATACTAGAAGGCAGCATAGGGAGATGTGTGCGAGCCCTAAAGGGGAGCATGGCATTTTGGAATACCCTTCCGTTATCAGTGATGGGGAGGGTAGCCTTGCTGAAAATGGTGGCACTCCCTAGGCTACTGTACTTTTTCAGAACATTACCCTTATGGATACCGTGCTCCGTGTTTACCCAATTGAAATCCATGGTCGTGGGGTTCCTCTGGGGGTCTGGGAGGCGCAGGGTGGCTCAAAAAACACTGATGAGGCCGAAAGCGGAGTGCGGACTGGTGGTTCCTGACCTGGAACTGTATAATATAGCAGCACAACTACAGGTTCACACACAGGCGGTTGCTATGGAGTTTGGCGGCCCTGAGTCCATGAGAGGTGGAGGAATACAGAGACATGTCCTATCTTTTATAATATTGCAGCAACGATTGGACCTTAGAGATATCTCCTTGGAAGAGAAGATTCTGAGGTTGTGCTGGAATCGGAGTCAGCGGAGAGCGGGTGTGCTGCACCCATATGTGCCTGAAATACCACTGGGGATGCTGACAGCATTACCCCATGGAGGAGACTGAACGTCGCTGTTGGAGTGGGAGCAGGCAGGGATTCAAGTGCTCGGGAACTTATATGAGGATGGAGAGCTGCTACATTATCAAGTATTGCAGGAGAGGTATGATCTCCCTAGGGGAGGATTCCTGGTACACGCTGCTCTGGTGCGTGCAATTCAGAAGCATTGGAAGGGGGGATTGATAGAGCCTAAAACAACGATGGTGTGTCAATGTGTGGTGATGGCAGCAGGAACGTTTAAAGCAGTTACATGCCTATATTCGAGAATGCTGAACGAGAGATTAACTCCACTTTATACACTACGGCTAAAATGGGAGGCGAGCATTGGAAAGCCCATACCAGAAACTGCATGGGGACATATTCTGTGCAGGGTGTGGAAAAGCACCAGAAAGCATGATTCCAACTGGTGCATTTCTTTATAGTACACAGAGCGTATTTGACACCTGGTAAGATCATGAAATATTATAACGTTGATAATGCGGAGTGTCCTAGGTGCACTAGGGTGGGTGCGGAATTAGAGCACATGCTATGGGAGTGCCTGAACTTGGGGAGCTACTAGGGGGAAGTAGGAGAGCTATTAAATTTAATTCCAGAGCGCCAATTAGACTTTGACATGGCCACATGCATATTACTCTGGTTCCCTCATACCTCCAAGATGAAGGTGACAAGTACGTTTGTGGATATGGGGCTGGGGCTGGCAAAAAGGGAAATAACAATGCGCTTGAAGTCAAAGGAGGGTCCCAGCATGTTTAAATGGGCTAGTAGTGAGGGTGCTATTCGCTTTCAACAGGCGCGACGTATGCATAACGAAAAGGCGCTGGACACGGCAAAAGCTTGGGAGGACTTGTTCAATCACTGACAAACCAACAGACAGGGGAAGACCGGGAATAGAGTGATTGGGCACACAAAGGCCACTGTCACACCCAGTAGGGGAATCCTGGCTTTCAATCAACACGAGTCCTACGCATTATACTGTTGCAGATACATGGGACACACCGGTGAAAGGGGGGGAGGGGTGAAGGGAGAGGGAGTTATCATGTTTATTAGCTTAGGAATAGCTTATAAGTAGTGTCGGTTAGTTAGATCCGTAGCATGAGGAAATTGCGGAACTGTGCAGAATTATTAATGCACTGTATAATGAATAATGTGCGTGACCGTTAACTAGCGTACTAGTTGATATGTAATTGAACCCACTGATAAATGTGTAATAGGCGGGATGGGTATTTGTTAATTGTATTGAGAATTACTTGATTGACAAACTGAAAAACAATAAACTATGTTTAAAAAAAAAATCACTGCAGCATCTAAAATGACATCAGTGATGACAACACTGGTCATTGTGAGGGTGCAAGTTATACTTCAGGGCATGAGTTATAGTTACCTGAAAGAAATGTGGTTTTCCAATTTATAGCGGTATGTTTTAACTGACATTTTCATATACCTATAACTAAGGGCCCTAGGGTAACTATTACTCGCACCCTCACCATTCAAAGTTTCTCATCAATTTTTACTGCAAATCTTACAGTGATATTATTAATGACTAGCTGTACCTGGCCACGCTTTGCTGTGGCGCAGTCTGGTTAAATGGAAGAGAAACAAAAGAGTAAGCGCACGTTTCTAATATGTTTCATTTCACAATGCTTGTGGGTATACAATATGTTTTTGTCCAGCCTAATATATGTAGACTATTGTCTATATGCATCCCTTGTATTTGTTGCACAGCAGCCAAATCGATAGGGTCTGTTCGGATTGCAAAGTGAACTAACTCCTTCCCCCTCCCTCCACCCACTACCCGGTCTGCCATCCTGACACCAACTGTCCATCCTAATATATGTACACTATTGTCTATATAAGTCCCTTGTATTTGTTGCGCAGCAACCAAATCAATAGGGTCTGTTTGGCCTTTCGATTAAAAACACGCGCGTATTGGACACACGTGTATTCGAATCCAACGTTGTGTATTTATAAACACGTGCTAATGTTGCAAAGTGAACTAACTCCTCCCCCCTCCCTCTTCCCACTTCCCGGTCTGACGTGCTAATGTTGCAAAGTGAACCAACTCCTCCCCCCTCCCTCCACCCACTTCCCGGTCTGCCATCCTGACACCAACTGTCCATCCTAATATATGTAGACTATTGTCTCTATGCTTCCTTTCTCAATGTTGCCAAGTGAACCAACTCCTCCCCCCTCCCTCCACCCACTTCCCGGTCTGACGCGCTAATGTTGCAAAGTGAACCAATTCCTCCCCCCTCCCTCCACCCACTTCCCGGTCTGCCTACCTGACACCAACTGTCCATCCTAATCTATTTAGACTATTTTCACTCTGCGTCTTTTCTTAATGTTGCAAAGTGAACCAACTCATGCCCCCTCCCTCCACCCACTTCCCGGTCTGCCATCCTGACACCAACTGTCCATCCTAATATATGTAGACTATTGTCTCTATGCGTCTACTGTAGTTGTTGCGCAGCAACTCAATCGATAGGGTCTGTTCGTCCTTTAGATTTCAAATACGCGGGTATTTGCCACACGCGTATTCGAATCCAACGTTGTGTATCTATAAACACACGCTTATTTGAATTCATTGTTGTGTCAAAATTTCAAATCAATCGGTGAAGAACTTTCGTAGATTTAAGATTTTTATCAAACGCACATTGACATTTTTATGTGTCTGTGCTTTTGATTAAAAAAACGCGCGGATTCGGCACGCGCGGATTCGAGTCCAACGTTGTCTATATAAAAACACGTGCGTATTCGAATGCAACGTTGTGTCAAAATTTCAAAGCTATCGGTGAAGAACTTTCGAAGATTTGAGATTTTAAACAAACAAACAGTTACATTTTTATTTATATAGATGTCATAGAAGATTAAATGAGTGATGTAATATGTGGGGTAATTAGCAGTGCATGGCAAGGGCATTAGTTATAGTTACCTTAGGGCATGAGTTATAGTTACTTGAGATAGCTATAACTAGAATTGTTGAATTTCCATTGTTTTTGTCTTTGTAAAAAATGAACCTAACAATACCATCTCTATAACATTTGTTTTTTTCACTGAATATCTAAGTTTTTAAAATTCTGTTTCCAAACTGTTAGAAATGGGATCCCCGGCCAGCCAGGGCTTGCGCCAAAGTCAGTCAGAGACCACCACTCCCAAGTCAGGGCAAGGGAGTTACACGCCAAGATAACCCCTGCTCACCCTCTAGGTAACGTGGCGCGAGCAGCAAGGCTAAACTTGGAGGCGATATGAGTTAAGTATTTGCGCACGCACCCCAGCAACAACACCCAAGGCCCACCACAAAGGAAACTCCACACAAGGCTATATATAAAAATAGCCTTTGTATTACACCAAAACACATTAGATAAAACACACACTTTACAATGTGCCAGGGGCACGGGCAGAATTTACAGGGGATATTTACAAGACAGGGCCACCTGGACCACTGTCAGGAATCAGCACTTTTAGAAGTAACACTTTTAAAACATAGCACATAGAATGTAAAATCACTGTAGTACACAACCAGTAACTACTGGTAACCAGGATCTCACTAGCACCACCTGCACTAGGAGAACAACCACCTAAGTATCACAATACCTGTAGGGGTGTAAGAACATAACACATGATGCAATGCATAACATTCATTCAGAGGTGTAAGGAAGGAAAACACATGATGCATCAACAATACATTCAGAGGTGTAGAAACCACAATAGCGCAAAATTCACATTAGCCACCACCTGTGGCAGTCCCTGTGTCCCAATGTCAGGGCCTAAACGTGGCAGCTGCCCATGAAGTGCTGGGCAGCTGTGCAGACAATACTGGGGCCAACGTGGGAGCCTCGCTGGGCTCTGTGCCCCAGAACAAAGATGTGCCCCCTAGAGCCGCTTCTGGGCTCTTAACAAGTGTGCCGCCTTGGTTGGAGTCCCCCCTCTGGGGGACTCGAGACGCAGAAAATGCCCCTTGAGCCTCTCACAGGCTCTCGAACAAGACTGCCGCCTTACTGGGCAGTGGGGTCCCTCACGGGGGACCTAGGAGCACTTGAAGAGCCTCTCTGGGCTCGCAAAGCAAATAGGCACTTCAAGCCTTTCTCAGGGCTCAGGAAACAAATGCGGGTCGTGGGGTCCCTCTCAGGGGACCCGGCGTAACAGGGAGGCACTAGAGCCCTCGTGGCTCTATGAACAAAGGTGCTGCCTGGATGTTGGAGCCTCGACCGGCTGAAAGAAGGAATGCCCCCGGGGCCCCACTCACCGGCTTCCTCCTGGGGGGCGGGGCTCTCCTCCTCCCACGGGAGCCTCGCTCCCTGCAGCACTTCTCTGGCGGTCGCTCTGGGGCCGCGGGCGGGGCTCCTCTCACTCTCCGGGGCTCTCCTTGCCTGGGGAACCTCGCGCCCAGCCTCACTCTTCTCGCTGCACGTCGGGGGGAGGCGGGATGAGCTCCCGTCCTCCTTCCTGCTTTCCGGGGGCAGCCAATCACCGCGCAGGTCGCCCGCCGTGCCTTCCGCAGCCTAGACCAATGGCAGCGCGGCTCCCGGGCGACGTCAGCGGTGGCTCCCCCGGCTTCTCCTCGGCTTCTCTTCAGCCCGGGGCTGCGGCGGTGATCCCGGGGGCCCCAACGAGGAGTGGGCTCCCTCGCCAATCAAATAAACGAGGTGAATGCCGGGTGGGCACCGGCCAAAACAAATAAGGCGCTCCAGGCGCCAGAGGGCAATAACGCTGGAAACACGCCGGGTGGGCACCGGCTGCAGCAGACAAAACGCTCCAGGCGCTAGGGGTAAACGTAAAGCGCTCTCCAAGCGCTACAAGCCCAATAAAGCGCTCTTAAGCACTAGAAAGCAAATGCAGCTGCGCTTTAGGGCAAGGTAAGGCACTCCCCAGCGCCAAAGCACAGCACAAGCCCAGCAAAAGTCCTCCTAGGCAGGCAGGGGGGGCAAGGCTGGGCCAGGGGCCAGCTCACTGGCCCTCCAGGCAGGGAGGCAGTCCAAGTGGCGGTTCCTCCTGGCCCCAGCAGCAGCAGCAGCCCCCTCAAGATCCTGGAAGAGAACAATTTCTGTGGAGACACAGCCCCATTTTTATACACCTAAATCCTTTGTTTGGAGGTGCAGGGTGGGGGAGAAACCAGTCGCAGCTGGTTTGGGAGTACCCTTGATGGCCCAACCACCCCTTTCTTTCACTGGCAGGGCTAGGGTCATCAGTCACACCACAGGGGGGTGGAGCCAGCATTGTGAGGGGAAAACCCAGCCCATCCAGGACACAGGTACACTCCTCCCACACATCATTCATGCTAATCTCACACTAACCATCGGGCAGACCCACCCAGCCTTCCTGGAGCCAGGCTCACCAGCCAGCTCCAGCCAATCACACGCCAGGCATATTTTACTCTAATATGCCAACTCCTAGAAGTGGCACTTCTACATATGACACACTCATGCAACACACACCATTGTGAAGCATTCACTCTCACAAGTTCGCACATATCAAATTCGAACCTGTACACCCCACGCATCAGGAACTACCAGGGACACATACATTCCCCGTGCATTCCTATGGGAGGGCAGGCCTATCTCATCACATGCACTCAGAGTGCGCACACACTTTCCACTGGGACACAGTGAAAGTGCGCAGAACCCAAAAATCACTATCACCAGGTCACCATTACCAGCAAAAAGTCTAGGGGTGAACCTGCCATAAGGGCCAAGTCCAACACAAACTATAACGTCCCTGTAACTTTTGCTTTTTTCATTGTATTTCCATGGTTTTTAAAGCTATTTCGAAACTATAATGTCCCTGTAACCATTGCTTTTTTAGCCAATGTCACCACTTTTCTTTAATATAAATGTACTATGATTTGACACATAAGTTCTATTTACTAATATACTTCTTCACAACTTTATAAATACATTTTATTCACACATTCATTTTTATTATATATTTTAAAAATAAACATTTTAAAATTAAGGTAAGGTAACTTAATTAGTCTGTCTGTAAATGCAATGTACCAAATCTTTCTTTTTTTAAATTAATTTCAAGAATCAGTGGATCTGTTGAGAATCCTCAGATAAAGAAGAGGTCTGTTGGTTATATTGGACACTTTCAATACTAAAGCAACAACACATTTTATACAAACATAGGCTATTGCAATTGTTAGGGTCTCACTTCTTGTGTGTGGGGTGATTGTGTGAGTGACTGTGTGGGTGGTTACATGGGTGTGGGGGTGGCTGTGTGGGTGGCTGTGTGGGTGTGTGAGTAGGTGTATGTGTGTCAGTGTAGGTGTGTGAGTAGTTTTGTGGATCTGTGAGTGGGTGTGAGTGGGTTTGTGGGTGTAAGTAGGTGTGTGAGTGGGGTGTGCATGTGTAAGTGGTTGTGTGAATGTGTGCATCAGTGTGTGAGTGGGTGTATGAGTGTTGTGTGGGTCTGTGAGTGGATGATTAGTGGTTTTGTGGCTGTGTGAGTGGGTTTGTGATTGGCTGTATGGGTGTGTGAGTGGATGTGTGTGTGTTTAAGTGGCTTGTGAGTATGAGTGTGTGATTAGGTGTTTGGATCTATGTGTAGGTATATGTGTTTTTTTAATTGGGGTTGAGATCTGGGGCTCCACCCCAATCCACCAGAATCAATAAAGATTTGGATGAGCTATAAAAGCATTGATGGACTATTTCTTGCCCATGGGGGTCCCTCACAGACCCTCCATCAGTCCCATGGGGTCAGGGTAACTCTAACATGACCCCTTCTATTGCTTTTAAATAGTATTTTCTCTGCTGGGAAATGAGTCCCGATGAACAAAATGGCAGTTGCAACTTTCCTCTCAGGTTGTAGCCAGCCAATCATCGATTTTATCTTCCGCATGGATCTGCAAATCTGCCTGGATCTGCGGTGCATACACATTCTCTAGATATGCATAAATCATTTTACTTTAATACCTCCAAAACTACTGAACGGATTTATACCAAAATACAAAAAACAATCTTTCTGGGCCAAGTTCTAGCTCTCTGCCAAATTTGGTGTAATCTTTGAGAAGTTTGGGCTGGTATTGTGTCTAAAATCCCTGTGCAAAATTGCATGGGGAAAACGTATTTGGACCCCCTTTTTTCTCGGCCCCCCGCTTGACAGATTAACCCAAAACTTTACGGACAGCAGCTGAAGTGACTGGCAAACAGTTTTTTGCAATTTTGGGAAGATTGGTCAAACAGCAGCAAAGTTATTAGCAAAACAAAATAGGTGTAAAATATGAACCTAACTTTAATGTCCCTGTAACTTTTGTTTTTTTCAGTGTATTCCTATGTTTTTCTAATGCTATTTCCAAACTATAACGCCATGGTAACCATTGTTTTTCTAGTGAATTTCACCACTTTTTTATATATAAATGTAATACTATTTGACACATAAGTTCAATTTATCAACATGCTTTTTCACAAGTTTATAAACAAATTCTATTAACAAATTCATTTTTATTATATGTATTAAACTAAACATTTTAAAAGTAAGTAAGGTAACTTATTTAGTCTTTCTATAAATTAATGCACCAAATCTTTGTTTTGTCTAAATTAATTTTATGGATCTGTGGATCTGTTGAGAATCATCATACAAATAAGAGGTCTGTTGGTTATATTGTACACATTCAATACTGAAGCAACAACACATTTGATACAAGCATTTTCTATTGCAATTTCTATAGGTGTATCGTTGCCTGTGTGTAAGGAGACTGTGTGAGTGACTGTGTGGGTGTCTAAAATCCCTTTGTGAAATTGCATGGGGAAACAGTTCGCGGCGGTGCACCCTCAGCTGGGTCGGCCGCATATATTACCGTTCACAGTTCACCCAAGGTGCAGGGCACACTCACAGACAGCGCATTCAAGTTCTGGGGAGAACCAAGGCGTCACTTGCATCAGCAGAGCCTGACGCGTTTCAGGAATCCTCCCTTTATCAAAGGCTTTTCTGCTCCAAAATGATCGCCAACCATACAGACACCAGTCTTTTGTCCCTTTCTTTAATCATAACATCCAATCTCAGGTGAGTGAAAATCAGCAATGAATTGTGGGACTGGTAGTCTGTTCCAAATAATACCCCAGTGGGCTGGATGGCAAACATTAAGGAAAATAAAATAACAGTCAAAGTGAGCCTTTTCTGTTACTCCTCCTTTCAAAATAACGCCAGAATGTTCACAAGCGCCGATCCGAGGACCAGCAGCAGAACCGCCAAACAGTTCGCGCCGGTGCACCATCGGCCGGGCCGGCCGCATATGTTACCGTTCACAGTTCACCCAAGGTGCAGGGCGCACTCACAGACAGCGCGTTCAAGTTCTTGGGGAGAACCAAGGCGTCACTTGCATCAGCAGAGCCTGACGCGTTTCAGGAATCCTCCCTTTATCAAAGGCTTTTCTGCTCCAAAATGATCGCCAACCATACAGACACCAGTCTTTTGTCCCTTTCTTTAATCATAACATTCAATCTCAGGTGAGTGAAAATCAGCAATGAATTGTGGGACTGGTAGTCTGTTCCAAATAATACCCCAGTGGGCTGCTGGATGGCAAACATTAAGGAAAATAAAATAACAGTCAAAGTGAGCCTTTTCTGTTACTCCTCCTTTCAAAATAACGCCAGAATGTTCACAAGCGCCGATCCGAGGACCAGCAGCGGAACCGCCAAACAGTTTGCGGCGGTGCAAGCTCGGCCGGGTCGGCCGCATATATTACCGTTCACAGTTCACCCAAGGTGCAGGGCGCACTCACAGACAGCGCGTTCAAGTTCTGGGGGAGAACAAAGGCGTCACTTGCATCAGCAGAGCCTGACGCGTTTTAGGAATCCTCCCTTTATCAAAGGCTTTTCTGCTCCAAAATGATCGCCAACCATAGAGACACCAGTCTTTTGTCCCTTTCTTTAATCATAACATCCAATCTCAGGTGAGTGAAAATCAGCAATGAATTGTGGGACTGGTAGTTTGTTCCAAATAATACCCCAGTGGGTTGGATGGCAAACATTAAGGAAAATAAAATAACAGTCAAAGTGAGCCTTTTCCGTTACTCCTCCTTTCAAAATAACGCCAGAATGTTCACAAGCGCCGATCCGAGGACCAGCAGCGGAACCGCCAAACAGTTCGCAGTGGTGCACGCTCGCCGGGTCGGCCGCATATATTACCGTTCACAGTTCACCCAAGGTGCAGGGCGCACTCACAGACAGCGCGTTCAAGTTCTGGGGGAGAACCAAGGCGTCACTTGCATCAGCAGAGCCTGACGCGTTTTAGGAATCCTCCCTTTATCAAAGGCTTTTCTGCTCCAAAATGATCGTCAACCATACAGACACCAGTCTTTTGTCCCTATCTTTAATCATAACATCCAATCTCAGGTGAGTGAAAATCAGCAATGAATTGTGGGACTGATAGTCTGTTCCAAATAATACCCCAGTGGGCTGGATGGCAAACATTAAGGAAAATAAAATAACAGTCAAAGTGAGCCTTTTCCGTTACTCCTCCTTTCAAAATAACGCCAGAATGTTCACAAGCGCCGATCCGAGGACCAGCAGCGGAACCGCCAAACAGTTCGCAGTGGTGCACGCTCACCGGGTCGGCCGCATATATTACCGTTCACAATTCTCCCAAGGTGCAGGGCGCACTCTCAGACAGCGCGTTCAAGTTCTGGGGGAGAACCAAGGCGTCACTTGCATCAGCAGAGCCTGACGCGTTTTAGGAATCCTCCCTTTATCAAAGGCTTTTCTGCTCCAAAATGATCGCCAACCATACAGACACCAGTCTTTTGTCCCTTTCTTTAATCATAACATCCAATCTCAGGTGAGTGAAAATCAGCAATGAATTGTGGGACTGGTAGTTTGTTCCAAATAATACCCCAGTGGGCTGGATGGCAAACATTAAGGAAAATAAAATAACAGTCAAAGTGAGCCTTTTCCGTTACTCCTCCTTTCAAAATAACGCCAGAATGTTCACAAGCGCCGATCCGAGGACCAGCAGCGGAACCGCCAAACAGTTCGCAGTGGTGCACGTTCGCCGGGTCGGCCGCATATATTACCGTTCACAATTCACCCAAGGTGCAGGGCGCACTCACAGACAGCGCGTTCAAGTTCTGGGGGAGAACCAAGGCGTCACTTGCATCAGCAGAGCCTGACTCGTTTTAGGAATCCTCCCTTTATCAAAGGCTTTTCTGCTCCAAAATGATCGTCAACCATACAGACACCAGTCTTTTGTCCCTATCTTTAATCATAACATCCAATCTCAGGTGAGTGAAAATCAGCAATGAATTGTGGGACTGGTAGTCTGTTCCAAATAATACCCCAGTGGGCTGGATGGCAAACATTAAGGAAAATAAAATAACAGTCAAAGTGAGCCTTTTCCGTTACTCCTCCTTTCAAAATAACGCCAGAATCTTCACAAGCGCCGATCCGAGGACCAGCAGCGGAACCGCCAAACAGTTCGCAGTGGTGCACCCTCGGCCGGGTCGGCCGCATACATTACCGTTCACAGTTCACCCAAGGTGCAGGGCGCACTCACAGACAGCGCGTTCAAGTTCTGGGGGAGAACCAAGGCGTCACTTGCATCAGCAGAGCCTGACGCGTTTCAGGAATCCTCCCTTTATCAAAGGCTTTTCTGCTTCAAAATGATCGCCAACCATACAGACACCAGTCTTTTGTCCCTTTCTTTAATCATAACATCCAATCTCAGGTGAGTTAAAATCAGCAATGAATTATGGGGCTGGTAGTCTGTTCCAAATAATACCCCAGTGGGCTGGATGGCAAACATAAAGGAAAATAAAATAACAGTCAAAGTGAGCCTTTTCTGTTACTCCTCCTTTCAAAATAACGCCAGAATGTTCACAAGCGCCGATCTGAGGACCAGCAGCGGAAACGCCAAACAGTTTGCGGCGCTGCACCCTCGGCCGGGTCGGCCGCATATATTACCATTCACAGTTCACCCAAGGTGCAGGGCGCACTCACAGACAGCGCGTTCAAGTTCTGGGGGAGAACCAAGGCGTCACTTGCATCAGCAGAGCCTGACGTGTTCTGAACCTGGTCTCAGACGGTTCCAGGCGCAATTCCAGAGGCAAAGCATTCCAACACCTGGGAGCAAGGTATCTGAAAGACCTCCCTCCCATACGGGCCTTCCTTACTCTCGGAACCTTCAGTAGCCCAGTACGGGAGGAGCGAAGATTGCGCGTAGGCTCGTACCGGGTCACCAGAGTCTGAAGCGGAACCGGAGCTTTGCCGCTCAAAATGCGGTGACATGTGGAAAGAGCTTTAAACTCCAACCTTTTCCCTACAGGGAGCCAATGCAGTGCCTGAAGCGCTGCTTTAGAGGGAGATCTCTTAGGGAGCCTTAGAACTAAACGCGCCGCTGCGTTTTGCAGCACTTGGAGGCGGCCCACGACCTTGCCCGTGGCCCCCAGATACAACAAATTCCCATAATCTAAGCGCGATGTGACCAGGGCGTGCACCAGCGTCCTGCGAGCCGCAATAGGGAGGAGATCTAATACCTTCCTTAATGTTCTCAGAACGCTGAAGCACACCCCTGCCACCCGGGCAATCTGGGGGCCAAAGGCCAGATCCGCATCCAGCCACATTCCAAGGTTCCTTGCCTCCTGACATGGGACTGGAACTTCTCCCAGGCAGGGGGGCCACCATGCCGAAGACCAAGCAGACGGCCCTCCCCCCACCACGAGCACCTCGGTCTTGCTACCGTTCAACTTCAAACAGTTTGCGGACATCCAGGTTGCCAGTTCTTGCATGCAATCCCTGAAGATGTCCGCCGCAAGACCGGGTGCACGCGAGAGGGAGATGACCAGCTGCGTGTCGTCGGCAGAGGACACCAAGCGCAGACCGTATCTTCCTACAATTGTCGCTAAAGGTGAAACATAGAGATTGAATAGGGTCGGGCTCAGGGACGAGCCCTGAGGCACGCCCTGGCCCAGCCCAATCTCCTTCGAATAGCAGTCACCCAAGCGAACCTGAAAACACCTGTCTGACAGGAAGGATCGAATCCAGCCAAGCGCTGCTCCTGATACCCCTCCTTCATTCAGACACTGTAGCAAGGTGGAAGGTGCTACAGTGTCGAATGCTGCGCTTAGGTCTAGTAGGATCAAGGCCATAGTTTGGCCTTCATCCACACCCTGTCGCAAGGTTTCTACCGCCATAAGAAGTGCTGATTCCGTCGAATGACGGGGGCGGAAGCCAAACTGAGAGTCATGGAGCAGGGAGGCCTCCTCCACAAACTTCATTAGTTGTAAGTTCGCTATTTTTTCCGCAACCTTAGCCATATAAGGCAGGAGAGAAATGGGGCGGAGATTTTCAAGTTTTTCAAAGCTGACATTAGCTTTTTTCTGCAGAGGGAGTACAATTGCTTGTTTCCAAGCAATAGGAACAGTCTGAGTCTCGAAAGAGGTATCTAATAGATGGCGGAAATAGGGTTCCAGTACTTGCAAACTACCCATCAGCCGTCTAGGAGTAGTAGGGTCCCTCGGGGAACCAGATTTTATGGACCCGCAAATGCGGATAAGTTCCTCAGTAGGCGGGGTAGAAAAAATGGTCAACCGCTGTTTCCCTTTTACCTTAGTGGTTTCCATGAGCTTAGGACTGTTACCAGCCTGCTGGGAGAAGGTGGTGTATATCATCGCCACCTTGCACTAACTATATATCGCGCACCCGCAATCCACTGCTGATCATGTCACATATTACATCATTCATGACATTGTCAGTGACATCACTGATGACATCACTGATGACATCTCAAATTACATCACGGATGACATCACTGATGACATCTCAAATGACATCACTGATGACATAACTGATGACATCTCAAATGACATCACTGATGACATCTCATTTGACATTACTGATCACATCACTGATGACATCATTCATGTGATTATACGATGAACCTCTTCAGACTCTAATATAACCTTAGATACACTCAGTGTAAACAGACACTCACAGATTGTCACTCATCCATGGAGTTACTCACACAACTAGTCAGTCATGCAAAGAATCAATCAAACCTCCATTTCCTCAACTATACAGTTATACACACCTTACTCATTCAAACATATACTAACACATATTTACAATCCCTGATACAAGTTCACAATGATCCATACAGCCACTCACACATTCACTGGCTCTTATGCACAGTTATTTATATATGTCAACTCTCACATGTACTGTGTTTTACATATGTACTTACTTTAACATGTAGCACTGAGATATCCATTCACTCACCAATACACTCATGCACACAGTCAACCGCCCATACAGCTGTTTCCACATGCACTTTTGAACCCATACATCTAGTGAATCAACTGCTCACACATCTATGCACAGAGTCATACACCTCCCAGCCACCCACACACACACTCAGTCTCCCATACAAATACTTGGGCAACCAATCAATAACCCATATAGTTACTCATATAGCTACTGATCAACACATGCAGCAGTTTACAGACATAATGATGCACAAATTAAGACAGTTTAGTCACTAACCCATGCACTCAGTGAGACACATTTAATCACTCACTCATACAGTCAGTCATGCACCTACTAAATCCTTCATCTAGACACTTATACATCCACTCATTCTTCAATATGTAAGACATATTTTAACTTTACAGAAACATACAGTCACTGGATGTTGTCATCAGTGATGTCATCAATGATGTCATTTGAGATGTCATCAGTGATGTCACTGACCATGTCTTGAATGATGTAATATGTGACATGATCAGCAGTGGATTGCGGGTGCGCGATATATAGATAGTGCAACTTACTATATATGCGAATTTCAATGGTAACTATATATGGTCTATAACCTATGGTTTTTTCAGTGAATTTTCAAGGTTTTGTAAATGCTAATTCCTAACTATATATGGTCTATACCCTATGGTTTTTTCAGTGAATTTCAATGGTTTTTTAATAGCAAATATCAAAAGCTGTAAAATGTATTCTTCTTTTAAAGGAAAAATATATTTTATATGTATTTAATATAATTTTTTTATGTATATAAATTTTTTGAGGGAACAAATTTATCAACTATCATGCTGAAGAAGAGTGTGGGGAAAAAAACCAAAGAGGAGGACTAAGAGGAAAGAACAATCAGTTCAAAAATACAATTGCTTTAAAGCATGAAGTGCTTTTCCACA